>NC_054707.1:67271383-67316383 GCF_016097555.1 Gigantopelta aegis | reverse complement strand
AATTCCTTAAAAACAAGTCAAATGTAAATAGACCACTTTATGGGGTAGCCCGGTTCACGGTTTTTCATGATATCTATTATTGTGATATACAACATTTAATACAAGTGTGGTATACGATATTTTGAACATGTGATATTTTCACTTATTTACACACACACACACACACACACACACACACACACACACACACACACACACACACACACACCACCACCACCACAACAACAACAACAACAATATATGGATATTCTTTTCTATAGTCGAACCTGTATATATTAATGACACTTTATATAGCAATGACATGCGCATTACGGACACTTTAGACATACTCCAATGGATAGAGATATGTGTATTTTACCTCCGGTTACTGGCCATCTATTAATAAAGGCTATATAATGGTGTAAGACGTACGACTTGAGTGGCCTATCATATGCAGGTTTAACTGTATTTACATTCTAGCTCAATTTCCTGCTCACAGTCGCTACATTACTGTGCGTGGACGAATAGGAAACAAAATGTCTGTTTAACGTCACCTCATATTAAACATATACTGTAATTGTTAGTGTTATATTTGGTCTAGAAAATGAAAGCAAAAACTCGATGCCGTCACACAGGGTACAATTACTGGTTAGCCGCATACAGATGGTTTTAATTGCCGAAGGGGATGGATCCTTAAACCATCTTACTTCAAACCAGTACTCTGTAACATAATTTTATTATATCCCGCTCGAATTGTGGCTGGACGAAACTCAGTAAAATGGTCATTTGTTTCGTGAAGCGTGAAAAATGACCGATAGATTTAATCTATCAGTGTATTGATATTCCTGTGTTTGCATACTGTACGAAATCTATTTTAGTGATTGTTATGTCTGAAACTGTCATGTAACGCGCTGGGTTAATCAGTTTCCGAAGACAACAATCGCTCAGATCTTCAATGTGGCCATGTTGAATGCTGACAACAAAAACGTCAAGTGGGCATATCGACGATACCAGCCTCGGTGGAGTAGTGGTTAAACTATCGGACATAAGACTAGTACTCCCACCCACAACTAGTTTAACGATCCATTGGGTTGGTGTAAGACCACAACAATCAGATTATGGGTCTACCGAGGGGCTTTGATTCTACAACTCAAGTACCTCGGGCGAGCGCTCTACCGACTGAACCTCACCCCCACCCCAAACTGGAATAAGAGAGCATCAACGTTCGAAAAGAATTATTATTCTATGTTGTTTCCAGAATAAAAATTGAGCATAACTATATATCTGACAATGTATCAGTTATTTAAGATAATAAAATTATATAAATAAATGGTGTGAACGAAATAGAGAATTGAATTAGAGGTAAGATTTCAGTCACAATGGACAACATGCATACTATTAATACATTAAGGGAACTAATCTGAGAACATATTCAAAGTGCTTGTGGATCATTATGTAGTACTTTTTTTATTAAATATTCCTTGAATTAATTAAAAAATATATATTATTTAAGAAAAAACTATAAATAAATACAATGGACAATATGCATACTATTAACACATTAAGGGACCTAAGCTGAGAACATATTCAAAGTGCTGGTGGATCATTATGCCGTCAATTCCCGAAAGACGGACGAAATTCAGTTTATATTCAAATTTCGAAACTGGGTGTATTTTCCACGTTGACAGATGTATGGGAAAATAAATAGCACCTTAATAATGAAGTCTCGATGGCATTGCCAAAGAAAGACATTTCTGCTCGGAGAGTTAAAGAGCGAGATTATCTGAAGAAAAAAGAAACCTCGGACAGTTTAGCTTGTTGATTAAATGTAATGTAGAACGGAACAGAACTTTATCTGAAGTCGGATCACAAACTAATTAATTCTTGCGCGAATAATTACTGTATATTATACACGCACCACTCACACACACACACACACACACACACACACAGAGATAGAGAGAGAGAGACACACACACACACACGCAACACACACATACAACACACACACACACACACACACACACACGCGCGCGCGCGCAACACACATACAAAACACACACACGCACACACACACGCAATACACACACACACGCACACACACGCAACACACAAACACACGCAACACACACACACACACACACACACACGCGCGCGCACGCAACACTCTTTCTCTCCTCTCTCTGTCTCGATGGCGGGGCGTAGCCCAGTGGGAAAACGCTCGTTTGATGCGCGGTCGGTCTAGGATCGATCCCCGTCGGTGGACCTATTTGGTTATTTCTCGCTCTAGCCAGTGCACCACGACTGGTATTTCAAAGGCCGTGGTATGTGTTATCCTGTCTTTGGGATGGTGTATATAAAAGATCCCTTGCCACTAATGGAAAAATGTTGCGGGTGTCATCTCTATGACTGTGTCGAAATGACCATGTTTCACACCCAGTAGCCGATGTGCTCTAGTGGTGTCGTTAAACAAAACAAACTGTCTCTCTGCCTGTCTCTCTCTCTCTCTCTCTCTCTCTCTCTCTCTCTCTCTCTCGCTCTCCACCCCCCCTCCCTCTCTCTTTCTCTCTCTGTGTTTTGTTAATTAATAAAAAATATATATTATTTTTAAAAAACCTATAAATCAACAGTGAGAGTAAAAATAACAATGAATATTGGGGATATGAAATAACTAAATTTAATACCTCACTCTGCTGTGTACCCCCGATAACTAATACCCAAACACGTCCCGTTCTTCGCTTCTCATGTCGGACCGTGTAAGTTGAACTGAATGAACATATCATGCCCCCTCCCTCCCAAAAAAAAAGAAAAAAAGAAAAGACCCCCCCCCCCCCCAAAAAAAAAAAAACAAAAAAAAAAAAAAAAAACCCCAAAGAAACAGAAACCCCCCAAAACATTACACCCCGGATCGAAAGGAATAACAGTTTTTTTGGTGTCAGAGAAGGTATGTGGACAGTTATAAATAACTTGTGGTCAAAATACAGTGTGTGGAGCTGTCGTTAATTTTATTCAAACAAACTTTGATTGTAGCTTAAACAACATAACCTTGTTGCGGGTCAATATTGTTATAATATTACATTCAATGAACATAGGGAAGAACGAATGAATGGTTTATTGGATAAATGAATGAATGAATGTTTGAATAGATGAACGAACGAATGGTTAATTGAATGAATGAATGAATGAATGAATGAATGAATGAATGAATGAATGAATGAATGAATTAATGATTGAATAGATGAACAATAGAACGCCACCCTAGTACGGCTGTTGGGTGTCAAGGGTAAGCATTGAGAGAAAGGTAACGCGCACAGTAAAAATATCTATTAAATCAACTTATCCTCGATTAGTACTGATAGCCCAGGGGTGGGGTCGCTTTTTCCATGTGGACCTAGTGACCTTTCCCAACCTAACTGGTGCCAAATATCTGATATATATGTCACAGGTCGTAATATACTGTCTGCGGAAAAGTGCATATAAAATTTTCTTTACCACTAATCGGTAAAAGTAACTTCTGTGGTAGTAATGGGTGTCCTGTCTGACATACCAGACCGCGTTGATAACCATATTTTAGATACCAAATAGTCGTACTTTGAAATGTGCTTGGGAAGGAAGGAAGGAAATGTTTTATTTGTTTTATTTAACGACGCACTCAACACATTTTATTTACGGTTATATGGCGTCGGACATATGGTTAAGGACCACACATATATTGAGGGAGGAAACCCACTGTCGCCACTTCATGGGCTACTCTTTTCGATTAGCAGCAAGGGATCTTTTATATGTACCATCCCACAGACAGGATAACACATACCACGGCCTTTGATATGCCAGTCGTAGTGCACTGGCTGGAGCTGGACCGACCGCGCATCAAGCGAACGCTTCACCACTGGGTTACGTCCCGCCCCCGTGCTTGTGTGTCGTTAAATAAACATTCATTCTCTCCCTTAACCAATTACTGGTACTCGGGTGACCAATCAACTGTGAATGAAGGGAAATAACCCAGTTGACGCTAAAACGAATTCACATTTATCTTTCTTTTAACAACAGTCTAATGGTAAAGCGCTCGTCTGATGCGCGGTCGGTCTGGGATTGACCCCCGTCGGTAGGGCCATTGTTTTATTCCAACCAGTGCACCGTGGCTGGTGTATCAAAAGCCGTGGTATGTGCCATCCTGTCTATGCGATGGTGCATATAAAAGCTCCCTTGCTACTACTGGAAAAATGTAGCGGGTTTCTTCTATAACATTATATGTTAAAATTACCAAATGTTTGACATCCAGTAGCTGATGAGTAATAAATCAATGTGCTCTAGTAGTGTCGATAAACAAAACAAACTTTAACTTTAACGACAAAAGGCAGAATGTAGCTCACTGGTAGAACGCTCGCATGAGGCGCTATAGGTCGCATGGTCGATTGCCACCAGTGGGCTCTGTTTTGTTCCCACCCTCACTGGTCAGTGCCTGACAACTGGTACTTCAAAGACCGTGGTATATACTGTCCTGTCTACGTGAAAGTGAATATAAAAGATCCCTTACTGGTCTATCGGTAGGAATGAATAAATGAATGCATAAATGAATGAATGAATCATTGAATGAATGAATGAATGAATGAATGAATGAATGAATAAATCGAATAATGAATGAATGAATGAATGAATGAATGAATGAATCAATCAATCAATCAATCAATCAATCAATCAATCAATCAATGTCTAATGACACCCCAGCACAACAAAATGTATCGGTTGTTGGGTGTCAAACTATGGTAAATGCAAACATGAAGTGACGAACAACAGTAATATAAAAATTGAAAAATACATCGGCTATTGGGTGTCATATTACTTATCGGTAGGAATAACCTGTATGGCGGCAGCGAATTTCAACTCTTGTTTGCTATTAACCAAACTCGAAATAATCATATGTTACACACCAAATACATGTAGTTTGAAATATGCTGATGTGTCGTTCAGCAAACATTCCTTTCCTTGCCACTAAGTATAATAGTGTTTGACAATATTCTATAACACGGAGACAGGAGTACTTGGTGATTTAATATTAGTAAACTCCGTACATTGCTTTAGAATAGAGATGGTTTCATGAAACAAGTTTCTTTCATCATATACGTTGAACGACAAAAGAAACGCGAATTTTAGTTTTCTTTAAAATGTACAAAATCATTCAGTTTTAATCCCATTACTTTGAGCGGCTGTTAAAATTGTCGGTATCTTGAGACCATTATATGGCCATCTTGACAGTCTATTTACCAATTAATGTGATCATGAAATACTTGTATACATAATATAATAATGAATTAAAATATTCGCTTTTTTGTTGTTCTGTATATTTTAAAATCTGTTTACGGCATAATACAAGTAACACAATGTTATTCAAAACAATTTTCTAATCCAAGAAGCATCATGGCCAGCTTCTAAAGAACATATCAAGTAAAGGACGTTTGTTGAGGCCCATTTTGTAATAAACGACCAATTTTGTAATATGTACCCATTTTGTAATAAAAAACGACCCATTTTGTAATAAGTACCCATTTTGTAATAAAAAACGACCCATTCTGTAATAAACGTAGGTACCCATTTTGTAATAAAATCGGACCCATTTTGTAATAAAAATAGGTACCCATTTTGTAATTAAAAAAATGCCTATTCTGTAATAAAGGCTTAAAACGTCAGAATACGACATAGATGTTAAATATATACAAATTGAAATAATTTTAAACTTTGTGTTTAGATTTTATTCAGTGGTTGGGAGTTCGTCAGGGATACGAATATGTCTTAAGGTTGATTCTGTAAGTGAACCTATTCAGTTTTTCCGTTCATCCATTACTCCAGACCGCTCGCTTGAGGTGCTTGTGTCGCAGGATCGAACTTCTGTGGAAACACAAATTGGGGTTTTTGTCTGTTCCAACCAGTACCCTAAAACTGGCATACTAAAAGCCCTGGTATGTACTATCCTGACTATGGAAAAGTGCATATAAAATATCCTTGCTGTTTTTCGTAACCCATCGTGTGGTATTATCTATCATGATCGGGGCGGGATCTAGCTTAATCGGTTGAACGTTCGCCTGGGGGACTTGGGTAACAGGATAGAACCTCCTCGGTGAACACATCAATTGGGCTTTTTGCCGTTCCAACCAGTTCCTTCTCCCCCCCCCCCCCTCCCATTACGCCACGACTGTTACATTATAATCTAAGTGTAAATATGTGTAAGAGAAAGTAACCTACATGAATGTGTTGTAAAAGCCGTAGCAGCTGATTAAAAACAGTGGGTTTAATCAACAACTACTTAAGCTGAAATACACTCAAACTAGTATCCGTCAAAAGTGATTTCCCACTGACACTCCC
The DNA here is from genome assembly GCF_016097555.1 of Gigantopelta aegis. Taxonomy (NCBI): domain Eukaryota; kingdom Metazoa; phylum Mollusca; class Gastropoda; order Neomphalida; family Peltospiridae; genus Gigantopelta; species Gigantopelta aegis. Next base: position 67,310,044 of record NC_054707.1, on the reverse strand, counting down.
TCCGCACACCCCCCAGCTGCCCTACCCCATCCCCCACCCACCACGAGAAAGTGAACAATACACATAAAACACATGTGATCATTCAGCCGATGGTTGTGGAAGTTAATTCTACAATTATTGTGTACTGGTACTGTCCCTTAACCGATTTACCGCTTACACTGTACTTTAGTTTGCCGCCTGACTATGTGCTCATATGCGGTCTTGAATGCATATATATATATATATATATATATATATATATATATATATATATATATATATATATATATATAACTACCCATACTTGCCTTTCTTATTCTTATTCTTCTTTTGTTATGGTTACCGGCAATATTAGGTATATATATATATTTCTTTCTAAACTTCTATATACATTTGCTAATAATCCCATAAATATGAACATTTTAAATATATACACTGTAATAATATTACAGAATTTTGAATAAGATTTGATGTATTTGAATAAATTGCTGCACAACTAATTGAACGATCCCATAGATTAAAAATATACCATGTGAGACACTAGAAGTGTCAGGAAATGTTAAATCGTAGTAACTGAACATGAACTATCCCTTATGCATGACAATAGTAACTATTTAAGTTAATTCATAAATGTGCTAATAATATTTCGATAAGAAACATTGTGTATCAAAACCGGTTTTTTTTTACATAAATTATAAGCATGTACAGGTACTTCCTCCTGAAGTCAACACAAAATATTATTATAAATGTATGAATTCACTGAAAAATAAACGTATATTTTGAAAAGAACTGGAAAAAACCCCTTGTTTTCAAAACTATATATTCACAGAGACACACACAGATAAATACAAAGATGGACACACAGACACACACAGAGAGAGAGAGACAGACAGACAGACTGACAGACAGACAGACAGACAGACAAGCAGAGAGAAAAACAGACAGATAAGCAGAGAGAAACAGAGACAGAGATACAGATATAATGAGACATACAGAGAAACAGTGAGGGAGAGAGAGAAACAGACAGACAGACCTGTATTGCAAAAAGAACTGAAAGTTGTTGGCCAAACCGTCATCGTTTCTAACAAAGGAAAGTTCTCCTTGAATAATGAAAATTTTCATGAAAAAAAACCGTTATCCAAACTATATATTCACAGATACACACACAGATAAATACAAAGATGGACACACAGACACACACACACACACACAGAGAGAGAGAGAGAGAGAGAGAGAGAGAGAGAGAGAGAGAGAGAGAGAGAGAGAGAGAGAGAGAGAGAGAGAGAGAGAGAGAGAGAGAGAGAGAGAGAGAGAGAGAGAGAGAGAGAGAGAGAGAGAGAGAGAGAGACAGACAGACAGACAGACAGACAGACACAGGCAGGCAGGCAGACATATATGCAGAGAAAGCAATATAGACAGAGATACAGATAGAATGAGACATACAGAGAACCAGTGAGGGAGAGAGAGAAACAGACAGACCTGTGTTGCGAAAAGAAAACCAAACTGTCATCGTTTCTAACATGGAAAAGTTCTCCTTGAATAATGAAACTTTTTATGGGAAAGAGAGAGAGAGAGAGAGAGCGTCCGTTTGGTTGCGTAACATTTATAATTTTCTTTTCCCAATACAACTTATTCTAACATTATTATTATGCAGAAGCAGGATGTCATTAGAGGACTGCCGAAATAGAATAATGATTAGTGATCGTAACCACCATATGATGAATAATATGAATTTAAAAATGTAAGAAATTCGATCATTTCCAAAATATATCGTTTATGATAAATTTCCCAAAATATAACGCGGAAACAACCAACCAGGCACTGTACCATTTGCGGTTTTGTGAGAATAACTGTCGTATTCTCAGGCCAAGCCCACTGTTTTTACCCGCAATTCTAATTAATTTCTGAACACTTATAACTTTTTCAAGTGCGCCACATAAATGCAGTCGTTCAGCTGAGAAATCGTCAATATGTATTTCTGGTAAGAAAGATTCTGTCAGTTTTCTAAGTCCTGTGAATACCCTATTAAACGTTCCGAGCATGTGACAGTCATCATACATACACCATCTAATGATTTCCTTAAACATCTCGTTTGGTAAAGCCTGTCCGTCACCGCACTCCCCTTTGTTAGATGCATTAATTATACCGGTGTTGCTAATTAGACATTCCGTATCACTGTCAGTTACTGGTGTGGAATGTGTTACAAGAGAAGGATACTCGTGATCATCATCTAATATAGAATCATCGTCAGACTGTAAACGATGTATAGTGTCATGAACTATTTCGGCTGAATTACATAAACTGACGTAATGTTCCCCGTGACCTTCAGCAATATGACCAAGAACGAGTGTTGGCAATGCTGGATTAAAATGAGTTGAGGGAGATAGTAAGGTTGTTGCATGAGGTCCGAGACTAGAAAATATTAAAATGTTCACAAAGAACAATTGCGCAGCTCGCTGCAGGGTGATATGATCACCGAAAGTACCACTATTCTCCATATTAGTAAGCTTATCAGCACAGCATATATACACAGTATGTATAAACGCACAAGAGAATTCAATTATTATATTCATCAATTACACGCTTTTGGTTTTCATGTTAGGTAATAATACAATGAAATATATAAAATAAAAAATTACCTACATGCATAAAAGTATTACATTCACAAACAGTATAAAAGAAAAGTGACAACTAGTATGCTTTTAGACAAGAGAGTGCCTTAACTTATAATTTTTATGCCAAACTAATACACTTATCAATATTAATTAAATCTTTAATGTATGCTTCTTTAACATCACAAAGTATTTTAATCAGCTGTTGCTGTTCCGATAATTATGATACAGACTACCCACACAAGCTACTATTTTTGATACACAGCTGTAGAACATACTTGGTTCTTCATACCCCAACCGAATAGCACTGGTTGGAACAAGAAAACAATGTATATTTATAGGGTTAGCGTTAGAAATTTCGTATCCCAGGCGAACCATCGACCATCGAAATAAATCTAAACACAAAGTTTAATATTATTTCACTTTGTATATATTAAACAAAGGCCTACACCTATGTTGTAATCTGACGTTTTAAGCCTTTATTACAGAATGGGCATTTTTTTTATTACAAAATGGGCACCTATTCGTTTGTTTTAATATGTGTAAGCATGTTTACAGTGTGTCTATAGGCGTGTATATTCGTTTGTGTGTGCATGTGTGTGTGTGTGTGTGTGTGTGCGCGCGTGCGTGTGTGTGTGTTTGTATGTGTATACGTATGTGTGTTTATTTATGCAAGTTTGTGTTTGTGTGTATGTGTGTGTGTGTGTGTGTATATATATATGTATGTGTGTGTGTGTGTGTGTGTGTGTGTATGTCTGTCTGTGTGTGTGTGTGTGTGTGTGTGTGTGTGTGTGAGTGTGTGTATGTGCCTGTGTGTGTGTGTGTGAGTGTGTGTATGTGCCAGTGTGTGTATGTGCCAGTGTGTGTGTGTGTGTGTGTGTGTGTGTGTGTGTGTGTGTATGTGTATGTGTGTGTGTCTGTCTATGTGTGTGTGTGTGTGTGAGTGTGTGTATGTGCCAGTGTGTGTATGTGCCAGTGTGTGTGTGTGTGTGTGTATGTGTATGTGTATGTGTGTGTGTATGTGTGTGTGTATGTATGTGTGTGCGCGCGGGCGCGTGTGTATGTGTATTATCTGGTGTTGCTGTCAAATATTTTCTTTATTATGAGGTCGACTATTTATTTTACGACTATTTAATTGAAACATAAAGAATAGCACGCACCATTCTGCATTAAGGTGGGGTGTAACTCAGTTGGAAGAGCCTTCGGTTGAGGTGCTTGCGTTGTAGGATTGCTCTATTTCAATGGACCCATCCTCTGATCGTTTTCCCCATCCCAATCAGTGCTCTACGACTGGTGTATCAAAAGCCGTGGTATGTGCTGTCCTGCCAATTGGAAAATGCATATAAAAGATCCCTCGCTGTTAATGGACAACATGTAGCGGGTTTCCTCCAACACTTCGTGTCAAAATGTATCAACAGACAATAGCCGATTATTAATACATCAATGTACTCTAGTGGTGTCATTAAACAAACCCCAACTTTAACTTTAACATTCTCCATTAAACTTGTATTTCAAAATCCATCTACATTTGTTTTACAGATGTGTTTTCGCGTATTCATTAGTACAAGTATACAGTTTTAAACGTTGCCAGAACGAGAATTCATTTTGGAATGTTCTCAATATAGCACCAAATAGCATTATTACGGCTATGTTCACTGTGAATATCGCGGTTAATAAGATCAATTATTGGCTGAAAGACGTATGCTGCTTCAGGACGAATGACCACAAACATTTGTCAGTAACGTCAATGAAGCAAGGATAGTAATACTGCTTAATACAGGCGATACTTTGATAGTAAATCTAGATGGAAACTGTAGATAGATTAAGTAGGAAAAAACAACATTCTGCGATATATCGATTTCTGTGAGGTGTTCACGATGAAAAGGAACAGTTGGAAATTAGTCGGTTTGGGAATTTCATTATTGGATGTACCTTTCTGCATGTTGTCTGGTATTATACTAGAGATAATTAATTTTATCATATAATATCTACATTACCAGTGCAATCAAAGTATGTGATATTTTTCAGATCACATACTTTAAGTATTTGATAACTTTGCAAATTAGATGTAAAGTAATCGAGGTCACGGCACTAAGTTTAGTTACATTTAAGCAAACATACTAGGGTGACACTCCATAATTGACGTGCGCATTCATAGTCATCAAACAAAAACTATCGAATAGCAACTTTACATTGAAAGCTGCCCAGCATTCAGAAAAAACACACAAAAAACCCCGTTAAGCACTAATTTCTTTTTATGTAAGGATATCCAAAATGACGTCATTCGAGTTCGACGTCATTTCCATTCAGAAAGACACCGCGTCACATATTCATACGTCATTTGAATATCGGGTAATGGCAGACTGGAATTAAAGTTGCGTGTACAGTTTACAAAAACACGTTGTATTAAGCTTGAGATTATATGATAAAGAGATTATTAGTCTCGTGTGTTTTGGTATCGTCAATATCATATATTAGGACTAGACATATCGACGACCAGAAAAAACACTGAATGTACAGACAGAGTACAGACACAAATATTCTAAATACGAACATGTATTTAATATGTAGTTTTGTAGTTTCAGCAGCACAAACTTAGTGTCTTTTTAAAGAGTCATGGCTGTTAATTTCTGCTCTGAGACGAACATAAAATCTTTGTATCATGATCTAATTTGCATAGTGTTAATATTGCAACCGAATTTCATATTATATTTATGATACTTTATAATTTTATTGAACATTCTGCAACATATTTCAGTTCAGTCAATTATTATATAAACTAAATCAGTTAATTGTTGGTAAGAGTTGATATTCTAGCATGAATATTATATTTAAAGTACGGCGATAAACTTAACACTGATTGACAGAATAATTAAATGATAGAAAAACGCGATTACTTCAATTCTATCGATCTTTTCAGTTTGTTTTTCTTGCATTTAAATATTTATTAAAACTGTCTGTCTTGTTTGAAACCAGGACCCCGTTGTACGAAGCGATCCTAGCCCTAAGATCACCTTAAGTGCATAACCACCGTACTCACTTAAGGTGATCTTAACGCTAAGATCGATTCGTGGAACGGGGCCCATATCTATTCGTTGGCAACTATCATATATAATATATAATTAGGAGTTACAAGACTTTTACCAAAACCTTTCACATTCAATAACTTAGTTCCAATGAAATCATAAGTTGCTTGGCTAACGGACATGTGATCGTAATCAAAAAGAGCTAGAACACAATAATAACAAAACGTAAATTATGACGACACGTACGTTTTGGAAACGACGAGAAGAAGAGAAAAAGAAACAGATGATGAACAAAGCAAAACATAAAAACAAGCTTTTTGCAAGGATAAGAAGAAAAACAAACCCCATTGCTGACTAGTATAATACTGAATGACGTTTATGATTAACCGACATCGTGCGAAGAAGTCGATAAAGCCCCGATGCTTTGACAGAAATCCACGTGCTGGTCTAACACATAAGGAGAATGGACACTGTGCAACAGGAGGTAAGTGTATTTTATTGTTCACGCGATCTCAAACAGACACCCGGTAAATATTCTTGACGTAACTGGTCATCACACACAGATATGTGACGTCACAGTCTTTGTCTGGTGATATTGTCATGGTTAAAGTTAAAGTTTCTTTTGATTCACGATACCAGTAGAGCACATTCATTTATTAATCAGCGGCTATTTTGATTTGGTAATTTTGACGTATAGTCTTAGAAAGGAAACCCGCTACATTTTTCCATTAGTAGCAAAGGATTTTGGGGTGGGACGTACCCCAGACGTAAGGCGCTCGCCTGATGCGCGGTCGGTGTGGGATCGATTCCTGTCGGTGGGCCCATTGAGCTATTTCTCGTTCCAGACAGTGCACCACGACTGGTGTATCAAAGGTGTATGTTCTATCCTATCTGTCGGATGGTGCATATAAAAGATCCCTAGCCACTAATGGAAAAATATAGCGGGTTTCCTCTCTAAGACCATATGTCGAAATTACCAAATATTTGACATCCAATAGCCGATGATTCATAAATCAACGTGCTCTAGTGGTGTTGTTAAACAAAACAAACAAACTGTTTTATTACATTTTTGTCCTGTTTAGATATTTAAATTAGAACCAGAAAAACAAAATGAACAAATTAAAGGAGAAGAAATTGCCCTGTTTTATCAGTCAAAATGTTTGCTCACAGTACTGAACTGTTAGACAACTACTTTGAAAATTATACTATTTTTTATTATTAAATTGGGATCGCCAAGTAACGTGTTGATATTTATATGACGTAACCTAGCTAAATACGTCTGGCGTTCTCTGTTGTATAGCGGGCAAAATACCAGGAAGTCTTTCGAATCTTCAACATAATGAACACAAGTACAATATGGATTTTCTTCAATGAAGCGTGTGAATCACTTATTCCTAATCGAAGTCTGCAGTGCAGTATTTGTAGGTTTCTTTTGACCTCAGTGACTGCCAAATCTCTCGCTTTTGGGTGTTTTTTTTAAAACAACTTATAGATGTGAAATTTGTTAATATTTAATGATAAACTGATCTATAAATAAATGCTAGATGGGAAAAATTATCAATATATAACTTCGAGCGACATCGAAACAATCGAAATTGTTCTGTATTCTGCAAGTGATATCTATATATTTAGCCGACAGTTCGAGGTAGATGGATTGACACATGTCTAGGAGAGAGACCGTTGCATCATAGTCTGTACATCATACATAGTTTGTATTTCATCCTCCTGTTTCGTTGTACAGCGATTGGTGAGATGTCCCATGAACAGCCCCACGGATGGTGATCTCCCCCCCCCCCCCCCCCCCCCCCCCACCCCATGGATATTCGTATACGCAATCCGTAATGCGCCGGTGATATACGTAAGGTTCAGACCACGTTCTTATAGAACTAATCTCAAGCATTAATAAGGTGAATATATTAACATCCTAGCAACAAATTGAGACTTTGTTCTAGTCCTGAGTGTAGATCTCGACTTTAGAGAGGTTTCGACACCACGACGTTACTGTTACGGGTTGTGATAGGTCGCCACGTGTGTCTGTCTGTCGGTTGAGACTTTGTTCTAGTCCCAAGTGTAGATCTCGACTTTAGATAGGTTTCGACACCACGACGTTACTGTTACGGGTTGTGGTAGGTCGCCACGTGTGTCTGTCTGTCGGTTGAGACTTTGTTCTAGTCCTGAGTGTAGATCTTTAGAGAGGTTTCGACACCACGACGTTACTGTTACGGGTTGTGATAAGTCGCCACGTGTGTCTGTCTGTCGGTTGAGACTTTGTTCTAGTCCTGAGTGTAGATCTTTAGAGAGGTTTCGACACTACGACGTTACTGTTACGGGTTGTGATAGGTCGCCACGTGTGTCTGTCTGTCGGTTGAGACTTTGTTCTAGTCCTGAGTGTAGATCTCGACTTTAGAGAGGTTTCGACACCACGACGTTACTGTTACGGGTTGTGATAGGTCGCCACGTGTGTCTGTCTGTCGGTTGAGACTTTGTTCTAGTCCTGAGTGTAGACCTCGACTTTGGAGAGGTTTCGACACCACGACGTTACTGTTACGGGTTGTGATAGGTCGCCACGTGTATCTGTCTGTCGGTTGAGACTTTGTTCTAGTCCTGAGTGTAGATCTTTAGAGAGGTTTCGACACTACGACGTTACTGTTACGGGTTGTGATAGGTCGCCACGTGTGTCTGTCTGTCGGTTGAGACTTTGTTCTAGTCCTGAGTGTAGATCTTTAGAGAGGTTTCGACACTACGACGTTACTGTTACGGGTTGTGATAGGTCGCCACGTGTGTCTGTCTGTCGGTTGAGACTTTGTTCTAGTCCTGAGTGTAGATCTTTAGAGAGGTTTCGGCACCACGACGTTACTGTTACGGGTTGTGATAGGTCGCCACGTGTGTCTGTCTGTCGGTTGAGACTTTGTTCTAGTCCTGAGTGTAGATCTCGACTTTAGAGAGGTTTCGGCACCACGACGTTACTGTTACGGGTTGTGGTAGGTCGCCACGTGTGTCTGTCTGTCGGTTGAGACTTTGTTCTAGTCCTGAGTGTAGATCTTTAGAGAGGTTTCGACACCACGACGTTACTGTTACGGGTTGTTAAGTCGCCACGTGTGTCTGTCTGTCGGTTGAGTTTCGACACCACGACGTTACTGTTACGGGTTGTGATAGGTCGCCACGTGTGTCTGTCTGTCGGTTGAGACTTTGTTCTGTCCTGAGTCTAGATCTTTAGAGAGGTTTCGACACCACGACGTTACTGTTACGGGTTGTGATAGGTCGCCACGTGTGTCTGTCTGTCGGTTGAGACTTTGTTCTAGTCCTGAGTGTAGATCTCGACTTTAGAGAGGTTTCGACACCAGGACGTTACTGTTACGGGTTGTGGTAGGTCGCCACGTGTGTCTGTCTGTCGGTTGAGACTTTGTTCTAGTCCTGAGTGTAGATCTTTAGAGAGGTTTCGACACTACGACGTTACTGTTACGGGTTGTGATAGGTCGCCACGTGTGTCTGTCTGTCGGTTGAGACTTTGTTCTAGTCCTGAGTGTAGATCTCGACTTTTGCGAGGTTTCGGCTCCACGACGTTACTGTTACGGGTTGTGATAGGTCGCCACGTGTGTCTGTCTGTCGGTTGAGACTTTGTTCTAGTCCTGAGTGTAGATCTCGACTTTAGAGAGGTTTCGACACCACGACGTTACTGTTACGGGTTGTGATAGGTCGCCACGTGTGTCTGTCTGTCGGTTGAGACTTTGTTCTAGTCCTGAGTGTAGACCTCGACTTTAGAGAGGTTTCGACACCACGACGTTACTGTTACGGGTTGTGATAGGTCGCCACGTGTGTCTGTCTGTCGGTTGAGACTTTGTTCTAGTCCTGAGTGTAGATCTTTAGAGAGGTTTCGACACTACGACGTTACTGTTACGGGTTGTGATAGGTCGCCACGTGTGTCTGTCTGTCGGTTGAGACTTTGTTCTAGTCCTGAGTGTAGATCTTTAGAGAGGTTTCGACACTACGACGTTACTGTTACGGGTTGTGATAGGTCGCCACGTGTGTCTGTCTGTCGGTTGAGACTTTGTTCTAGTCCTGAGTGTAGATCTTTAGAGAGGTTTCGGCACCACGACGTTACTGTTACGGGTTGTGATAGGTCGCCACGTGTGTCTGTCTGTCGGTTGAGACTTTGTTCTAGTCCTGAGTGTAGATCTCGACTTTAGAGAGGTTTCGGCACCACGACGTTACTGTTACGGGTTGTGGTAGGTCGCCACGTGTGTCTGTCTGTCGGTTGAGACTTTGTTCTAGTCCTGAGTGTAGATCTCGACTTTAGATAGGTTTCGACACCACGACGTTACTGTTACGGGTTGTGGTAGGTCGCCACGTGTGTCTGTCTGTCGGTTGAGACTTTGTTCTAGTCCTGAGTGTAGATCTTTAGTGAGGTTTCGACACTACGACGTTACTGTTACGGGTTGTGATAGGTCGCCACGTGTGTCTGTCTGTCGGTTGAGACTTTGTTCTAGTCCTGAGTGTAGATCTCGACTTTAGAGAGGTTTCGGCACCACGACGTTACTGTTACGGGTTGTGGTAGGTCGCCACGTGTGTCTGTCTGTCGGTTGAGACTTTGTTCTAGTCCTGAGTGTAGATCTCGACTTTAGATAGATTTCGACACCACGACGTTACTGTTACGGGTTGTGGTAGGTCGCCACGTGTGTCTGTCTCTCGGTTGAGACTTTGTTCTAGTCCCGATGTAGATCTCGACTTTAGAGAGGTTTCGGCACCACAACGTTATTGTTACGGATTGTGTGTAGGTCGCCACGTGTGTCTGTCTGTTGGTTGAGACTTTGTTCTAGTCCTGAGTGTAGATCTCGACTTTAGAGAGGTTTCGACACCACGACGTTACTGTTACGGGTTGTGATAGGTCGCCACGTTGGTGACGTCACAGCAATTGGCTTCCTGCTCTTTACGATTAAACGGTCTGCTACATGTAATACATTGTGTGGCTAATATACAAGTTAAAAAGTAATAATAAATAAATAACAATTCTGAGAATGCTGATCTGCGAAACTAGCTAAACGATTTATTAGTATTGTTAACCAAATCATATTGAGAAGAATTTGCGAAGCGTATATTTTTAAACGCAAGTGTTTAAGCATCGTAAATATGCGTGTTTACACATAAACATGCTTTTTAAATTCGTCACAATTATTATCCGTAACAGTAACAGTATGGTTGCGAAACCTGTAATTTTTAGATCTATATACACGAGCCCAGATTCCATACATACGTAAACACATCAGTCGTTTTGCGTATGCTGTCCGTAGAGTACTAGAACGTAGAATGATAGAAAACAGTTCCGTACATGGCATCTACTCAGTCTAGATACAAACAAGTTATTTGTACGGATTAAACGGATAAATGCTTAAAGGGACAGACCCTAGTTTCAGCGCGTGAATATTACACTAAGTTTAGTTAATCTACAAACCTGTAACACATTTGGATAAAGTTACAAAAGTCTGTGACTTTAAAAATGTGAAATGCCGTCTAAAAATAGACTAAAACTCGACTCCATAACTGTTACTTCTCAAACGCACGTGCGTTTTTAGAAATATGAGAAATGCATTTTGTGATATTAAAAACACCAGGGTGGCCATACACACTTCGAATGTATGGAAATGGATAATCTAAACCATAAAGTCTTAAGTAAAGTATGATTTCAGTTATCAAAAACGGCTATAATAGTAAAAAAATATGCCTTAGTGTTTAAACACTATGGTATGTGTGTATGTGATTTAACGACACCTCATCACAAAAAAACATTGTTCTTTAATGTATTCATTTGAAAGGACAATCCCGAGTTTTCACCCATTGTAACATGTTTACGACTGACATTCCTTTTTATTACTATAATTGCACTGGTATTCAAAACAAGAAAATGTATTGACTATGTAATTATAGTCATAACAAAGGCTCTGTTAGACAGAAATATCTTACAATGGCTGCAAACTCAGGATAGTCCCTTTGATATAACGCATTTCCTGTGCATACTATGATATGTATGCGCATATAGAATATGCTATAAATGTAATTTGACCTTTAGAGTTAATTAACTTTCGATCACGTTTCTGTGTAAACAGCTCATTTATACATGTTTGTGTGTAATAATACCGATGGTGGATTCAGTCTGATGCCCATCATGTAGAGATTCCAAGGTACCAAATCAATTCCTATTGTCGATAACGTTAACATTTACTAAAAAAAACCGTAGGCAAAAAATTGTTTTATAATATTTACAATACATAATCTAAACATATACTGAAATAAAAGTATCAGAAATTGAAAAAAAAGTTGTGAAGGTTATCTCTCTTTAAATTAATGTATGAGCGTATTAACAATATATGAAAATATGGCAAAAGTCCAGGACCAGACCGTTTCAAGTCCGTTTTTTTTATCAGTTATTTTGGAAAGATATTAGCACTCTCGTTTGTCATTCTATTAATCACGCATATAATTCCGGAAAACTTTCAGACTTTTGAAAGCCAAGGTAGCATAACATGTATCCCAAGGGAATGTAGAAGTAGACGCAAATTTCAAGACTGGAGACCAATCACGCTTTTAAACGTAGATTACAAGATAGCATCAGGTGTCATCGTTAGTAGAATGAAGCCAGTTTTATCAAACATTACAAGCGAATCACAAGCCGTTTTTTTTTGTTGGAGAAACTACTAGAACATTTTATGACATTATGGAATATTGTAAAACAAATAAAATCCCAAGATTATTACTAACAATAGATTTCGAAAAAGCGTTTGATACAGTTGATTGGGATTTTATAGACAAAACATTAGAAACATTTAACTTTGGATAATCATTCAGAAAATGGGTGAATTTTATTTTTAATGATAGCTGTAGTGATAATATAAATTTTGTGTGCCTTGCAAACTTATTTAAGTGTGAACAAGGGTGTAGACAAGGAGATCCCTTTTCACCGTAATTGTTCATTTTATTTGTCGTGCTACTGTCTCTTGCAATAAAACGGAATGAATATATCTGAGGTATAAAAATCAATAGCATCAAATATTGTATATTTCAATATGCAGCTGATACAAATTTCACCTTTTAAAATTTCAAATATGTTTTGGTCTTAAAATTAATTTAGACAAATGTGTTGCTATGTGAATCGGTTCCAAATTAGGATCAAATGAAAGACTTTGCCCACACATACCATTACTTGGGTCAATGAGAGCCATACACAATGCTTGCTTTTATTTTTTTTCTACATATCTAAATAAAATGTTTTCCCTTAATTTCGAAAAACAAATAACTAGAGCACGTAACATATTCTTCACAAGATCAAATAGATCGCTAACTGTTAACGGTAAAATAACTATAATAAAATCTCACATTCTGCCACTTTTCACTCACCTACCTGATCCAGATAAAATATTTTTCAAAAGATTAAATACAATGTTTTATGAATTTATCTGGTACGGTAAACCTAATGAAATTAAAGGATCAATGCTTATGAATTACTATAATAATGGTGGACTTACAATGTTTGATCCCATGTCATTCTGCAAATAGCTAAAAGTCAAATGGATAAAACAACGACTCGCATCAGATAGCTTGTGGCAAAGTCTTACAAAAGCTATATTAACTGACTTTGGTAGTGAAACTGTTTTCAGTTTTCATAAACGAAATCAACCGCAAAACCGCAAAATGTATTTCAACTGTATTTTGGAAAGATGTAATAAGAAATTATGGATTAATTAGAAAAAATTAAATAAAAAGTGAAAAGGAATTTATAAATGAATCGCTTCTCAATTTTATTCCGCCTAAATATTTTTAAACTGTTTTTAAATCAACACAATCAAGGCTTTAATGGTGAAGTTAAACGATTTACTTCTGTACAACAATGATTCAATCTAAATGGCAATTATGTTTATATTTTAGACTAATTTACTATATTCCAGAATATTGGCTTCGTAAAATAAAAGTTCACAGATTAAATATGGAAATCGCTGAAAATTATCCACTAATAACACAAATACAAAACAACAAAGACAACAAATTTATATACAATATCAATATTGCACGAATTCGGTGCTCTTAGAAAAAATTGTTACAAACACTTAACACGACAATCACCGAAAATCGACCATCGACACTAAGACGCAACATTTTCAGTTCAAACTTTTACACCGTATATTAACCACAGATACTTACCTGAATCAATGTGGCACACAATCATATAATATAATCACTTTTTGTTCTAAGCGGAATCGTTAGAACATTTATTCTTCACTTGTAATCAACCAAGACAGTTGTGGATACATTTTAAAAACTAGTTTGATATCAAAACAGGTACTACCTTGAACTTATATATATATATATATATATATATATATATATATATGTGTGTGTGTGTGTGTGTGTGTGTGACGGTACCTGCTCTTAATTTTTGTTTTCGCCTGTGGCGATATTAATTGTTTTAGAAGGCCGTGTGCAGTTCCAAATTGCACTTAGCCAGGTGGGCAACTTGTTACGTAATACTTCTGCGCGACGGTCATCGAGCTTTTCTAATACACACCCAGAGCAGGTGTGGAGGCCATGTGGCTAGTAGTTACGTAATATCTTCGGTAGTGCTGTTTATGGCCAGGGGATTGGTCGCGGATTGGCGACAGCCAGACTGACGATCAGAGACAAATATACCGACACTGGAAGAGGTGGAATATCAGATGATAGGGGGAGGACCGCCTTGTACCCCCAGGCGATATTCTGATTTTATAATAAATAGCTAGGGTTGAGAGATATCTGGGAGAACCATAGGAAGGTATCCCGGGGGAACGTTGTCCGTCCGGACTGGTAATTATATATTATTTCTGCTCTGTTGTATAACCTTGATGTGATTGATGTGACTTTAAATATTTTAATACTGTATTATACCAATATTATTTAGACAGTGTCTTCGGTCATCTGACGAAGTAAATCGTAGTCTTACTGTTCTATATTTATACGAGTATTTGGTAATATAAAGCTTAGCCAGTCATCCTAGAAGACCTAGGTAAACTGTAGGTTATTGTCTTTATTGTGCTAGGTACCAGTATTAATTCTGTGTTACAAGGTTACTGAATGAGTAGTTAGGATTAATTAAAAATTAACCAGTTAGGAATAGAGCTGTAATTCCTTTATTAATTAAGTTCCCCTGGAAGGGAAGCGTTTCTCAATTATCAATTACGTGTGGGTGTTGTGTCACGGTGAAGTGATTAGCATATTGTGTAAACTAGACACCTAGAGATTAACTAATTAAGTGATCAGTTCTGGGTTGTTATTATTGTTGTTATTAATTAACTACTGCGGCTGTACATTTGTCAGCGTTGGTTAATACAGATTCCAAAGTGTATTGTGTTTTGTTGTGTTTTCTAGTGAACTAAACGTGCTATAATAATATATACTTTATATAAGATCGTATCTCTGATCGTACCTAGACGAGCCATACTCGGGTAAATACCGCCCGTTACAGAGAGATCTAATAGATATACAGTTAGGAGAGATATTTGGACAATCGTGTTTTATTCAGTTACGGGTATTATAGAATCCCCGTGACAGTATGTGTATGTGTGTGTGTGTGTGTGTGTGTGTGTGTGTGTGTGTGTGTGTGTGTGTTATACTACTTGGTCCACACTTAAGAATTTTATTAAACCATCTATTTTTAACAGTAAAACGGTAAATTTATAGTTTTAAACATACAAATCATTATCTAAATTTTAATGAAGTTGTAAATATAATAAAGTATCACAGATATACTGAAACATTTATATTGTCAGTAAAAGAAGACCAGTTCACAAGTAAATGAGACAATTTACCACTTTAGTCATTTAAAGACATTTAGTTCTCCTTTTTTCAAACCCATTGTAAGCACAAAGTTGGCCAACTTTATCGTGGCAGTTAGTAGTTAAAGTGTAGCATTACTGTTGTTGTTGATGTTGTTGTCGTTGTTGTTCTTGTGCAAACCATGAGGTGGAAATCCAGTAAGTTCACACATATATTAAACATTAGTCCTATGTCACAGGAATGCCATATTTAATTTCTACAAAACTAAATAAATTGGCTGGTAGGTACTGGGTTCGCAGCCCGGTGTACCAGCTCCAGCCCAGAGCGAGTTTTAACGACTTAGTGGGTAGGTGTAAGACCACGACACCGACTTCTCTCTCATTAACTACTGACTCATTGTCCTGGACAGACAGCCCAAATAGCTGAAGTGTGTGCCCATGACATCGTGTTTGAACTTTAATTGGATATAAGACGAAAATAAGTTGAAATGAATGGAAAAAAACAACATGTGCGTTAGATTAATAAAATATGTACTGTAGAATAATATATAATGTAAGAACACGAAGCAGAAATAATTATTTAAAGGGACATTCCTGAGTTTGCTGCATTATAAAATGTTTCCGACTAATAAAATATTTCTGCGATTAAACTTACACATTAAATATATTTTCTTGTTTAGAATATCAGTGTCTGTATATTCAATGTGTTTCTGGTCGTCTTAATATTTGTAAGAAGCCCAAACTGGATTTTGTCTTCAAATAATTTCGTACGTACGAAAAAAAGGTATTTTAGGAAATAAAATTAAATTTACGCTAGTACAAATATTAAAATGATGAGAAACACGTTTAATATACAGCCTCTAATAGGTTATGCAGGAAAATATATTTGATATGTAATTACAATCGTTAAAAAGTCTCTGTTAGTCGATAACATCTTAAAAATTGCAGCAAACTCGGGAATGTCCCTTTAAAAATAGAGAAACAGAGAGAGAAAAAAACAAACAAAAAAGGGGAAAAGAACCCAGCTAGGTTAAAAGGTATGTTGCTATTGACTGAATAAACATTCCTTATCTTAGTGATGTCGTAGCTCTTGTCAAGTAGATTTACGACTTTCGTTAATCCCATCAATAACGAGTTCCGGTGAAAATAAAATAAATGGTTATTAAACCTTTTCCGTAATTGGTTATATGCTTTTAAGTTTTAGTTCGATTGCAGAAACTGCAGTTTCGTTTTTTTAAATCTGAATCGCGGTATAATCCGATAATATTTTATTAGCCAAATGGACTGCGTAGCTGCCAATCTATAATGTGTATTGTGTGTAATAAATAAAAATATTCATGACTGACATTTTGTGAAATGTATTTAGAATGAAATGTCGACCGAATATAGTAACAAGCCAATACATCTAAAAGTAATACTTTAATTTGTCGAACATACAGGCCAGCGGAGAGCTTCGTCGCGGTGCTTTTTAAAAACTCTTTCATCTGCTGCGGTCCAGCCATCTTGTTAGTGGTATGTCTGTCGGTCGATATTTTGTGTATTTATATCAGGGGCGGATTCAGGCGTGTGTGTGTGGGGGGGGGGGGGGGGGGGGGGGGGACTAATGGAAAATGGGTATATGGACTAACTCGTGAAAAGGGCATCCCAATGAGGGTTTTTTAAAGCCAGAAAACAGAGGCACTTGCTTTTGATTGAAACATATTGTATTGCTTTTAAAGAACAAATTCATTAGGCACAAGTTATACAACTTACTAGACCTTCTCCACTTGTTATATATAAGGGGGAAGTGGATCGCCCCCCCCCCCCCCCCCCACACACACACACTTACATTTGCCTGGAAAGAAGATGAAGGGATTATGACTGATGGAATCAAAATGAGTCGGGGCGTTTTTATCAATTTTGTCAGATTGCATTAAACTTTAAAAAACAGAGAGTTTGCTTTAGCAAATGTTTCAGTTTATAGAGCTCTAGGATCATGGGATTGTTGGTATGCTCACTTCACGTATGTTTTAGAAGGCTGTTTGCTTTACAAAGGTGTTCTCTTAAGAAGGCTGTTATTTTGAGAAGGGTGAATGCTCTAGAAAGGCAGTTACTTTAGAAGGGTGTGCTCTTTAGGAGGGTGTATGCTTTAGAAAGGTGTTATCATTAGAAGGTTGTGATCTTAGGAGGGTGTGTGCTTTAGAAAGGTATTTGCTTTGGAAGGGTATTATCTTTAAAAGATTGCATGCTTTAGAAAAGTATTTGCTTTAAGAAGGTGTGATCTTTCGAATGGTGTATGCTTTGGAAAGGTATTTGCTTTGAAAAGGTATTATCGTTAGAAGGGTGTATGCTTTAGAAAGGTGTATGCTTTAAAAAGACATTTGTTTTAGAAAGGTGTTATCTTTTTAGAAGAGTGTATGGTTTAGAAAGGTGTTTGCTGTAGAAGGGTGTTACATTTAGTAATGTATATGTTTTACAAAAGTGTTTGCTTTATAAGTGCATTTTCTTTAGAAAAGTATGGTTTAGAAAGGTGTTTGCTTTAACAGGGTGTTACATTTAGAAGAGTGTATGGTTTAGAAAGGTGTTTGCTTTAGCCGGATGTATTCATTAGGAAGGTGCCTGCGTCAAAAGAATATCATTTTAAACATGAAACTGTATACACAATGCTAGGGTTTTATCATTTTGCAGTATATTTGGTTTATTCAATTTCATGCCTCGATGATCACTAGGAGGAAGGCAAAGTAATTGGCAAATTATATATTCTACTTGAAAACACAACACAACATTTACCAGATGTTCACTGCTCTATCCTGATGAGTAACGTTAGTCAGATCCAATTTCCGTGACATGTGCGAGCTTTTTAAAAACATATTTTGTCCAACATAGATTTTGAACCTAACTTTGATTTTGACATGCTAAATCCGAAGCATTATAATATGGTCATCTGAAAAAGTACGTATTGTAGTTGCAAATGGCCGAAAACAAATTGACGCAAAATAGTCAAACAGAAAGTATTTAATTATCTTTATATTAGTTTTATGGTATTAAGTGTTACGAAGCATGCATTTTTATTTTTTTTAATCTATGTTGAAAAAAAAACAAAAAAAAAAACGTTTCACGGTAAACCAATCAAATAGTTCGCGAACGTTAGCAAAAGTTCGCTGGCTGAACTTAGGATTGGTAATGTCATGTGACGTCACAAACCATATACGCTTCACCAGTCATGTGACAATCAATAGATCACGTGATATACCTCGGTCAGGTGTCGCGTTTCAAGGGTTAGATGACACATCTTTATCTGTGGGTGTTCCCCAACTGCAATCACCTAGTATCTGAAGAACAAACTATAGCAACCTCATCTAGTTACGACAGGCTTGTTTGATGCATTAATCATTTCACAAACCGCTGTCATCGGGTTTGTATGGAACTGGCCTCAGACCACAATTAATTTCGCTATATGTTTCTATATAGCCTTAGTGGCTATAACATTTTTATTAATATCAGCAGGCCCGTGAAGTTTTGTATGTACCTTTGCCTGCATGGGGGACACATACCCTGAAAAGGACAACCCCTGTTGTCCAGCTCTTTCTCCCAGCATATTGGTTTAAACAGACACACCCTCTAAACCAGGCCGGAGTACACCCATTTTGCACAAAAAGCACTACTTTTGCATGGGCCGGAATTACCACAAACAAGTCTTCAATGTCAACAAGTTACACATGTTTACAAACTACATGCTATCCCCTGTCACTTCAGTCAAACAGTTGCCTCTTCATAGCTGTCTGCCATGAAATAATCACAGTCAAACAGCAGACTACTTGCGCGGTCAAATTTCCGGATTTTGGACAACCAAATGGGAAGATAACTGTAATCTGAGGCCAACTCACACTGATCTAATAATGTCTGTTTTATTATTGTTTGCACGCCAGTATTACACGTGGGACAACAACAGACATATTCGTGGAATTTCTCATTAAAATGTTGACAAGTATATTTCTCTTATGAAATGGATTTCGGATGTACAGCATGTTAGAACGGTTTTGGACTGAAGCCAACCACAAGAGTATTTTTCATGTCAACGAAAACCTAAACTTAATAGGCAGAGACGGCTCATTTGTTTCTCCTTTAGTAGAGACCGCTGGTTATGCGTTTGATGTCTAACAGTATGTGTGTTAGTAGTAAATCACACACACGTACGCACTCACGCATGCACGCACCATGTCATTATATATCTCTACCCTCCCTCTCTCTCTCTCTCTCTCTCTCTCTCTCTCTCTCTCTCTCTCTCTCTCTCTCTCTCTCTCTCTTTCATACCAACCAATGCACCACGAATGGTATATCAAAGGTCGTGGTATGTGCTATTATAGGATGGTGCATATAAAATATATCTTGCTACTAATGAAAACATGTACGTGTAGTAGATTTCCTCTCTAAGACTATATGTGTCGAAATTACCCAATGTTTGACACCCAATAACCGATGATTAATAAATAAATGGGCTCTAGTTGTGTCGTTAAACAAATCAAACTTTAACACACACACGCACACACACACACACACACACACACTCTCTCTCTCTCTCTCTCTCTCTCTCTCTCTCTCTCTCTCTCTCTGTGTCTCAGGGGAGGAATGCATACTCTTCAAAACCCCTGCGTGTGCTGTAACCTCACCGTGGTGCAGGGGTGTAACATTCTCTTTGAGAATGGCCAATACAGCACAAAATTGAAGTTTTGAGTAAAATTCAGTATCCGTAAAATTCTGTGATATTTGTGTTTTTGCAGTTCTTTACACTGTTTTTGTTTGTCTTGAATTTTTATATTGATGTTGATCATCACTTTATTTATTTGCATTGCCATAGTTTGACACCCAATAGCCGATGTATTTTTCGTGCTGGGGTGTCGTTAAACATTCCCTTCATTCATTCATTTTTACTCTTCAAAAGTTTGGAGTGGCAGAGACAGAGAGAGAGAGAGACAGACAGATGTGTGTATGCGTGTAATGTAAACGAAGAAATCGAATACTGCAAGGTGAACATGGATATCTGTACTCAATGTTATAATATAGTCCCCTTTATTGTAACTTAAGGCCATACCATCTCGTAATTTCAGTTATCAACTTTCCTGATTGAAAGTTGACCATCATAAATAACCGAAGGACGGAAACCTTTGTTTGTTTATGAACACTCGTCATTGCTAATAAATGGCTGACATGTCAAAATAGCGTACTTGTGCCCACACACATTGTTCTGTTTCACAGACTGAGTGGCACGAACGCACACTGACGGGACAGTCTCAAGGATACATAACGACAAAAACTATTTATTGATATTTCTTGTAGAATGTAAAGATTATATCTTGAATTGCATGCCAACAAAAAATTTGCAAACAAATCATTTTATTTACTCCTACTTTTTAATTTTTATTATTGAAAATTTTTATAACGGTGACAGACAAGTTTACGCGTTACATCACAGTTTGAACTTAAATTGTGTGTTTACATTGACAAATGCCTGTGTGCTATTTCGGTGAGCATTTTCTATAACTTTATATTTTTAGTCAATGATGTTACGCCAAAACGCCCACAAAACCCCCCAAAAAAAGAAAAAAAAAACTAAAACAACTACAACCCCCCCCCCCCCCCCAGCAACATACAAACGGAAATAAAGCGAAGAAAAGCTGCAAAAAAAACCCCCAGCAACAATAACAACAAAACCCCTCCAATAAACCAACAACAACACCTTTTCTTTGTTTTTGGTTGTTACTTCAATACATTAGTATTTTGATCTCTTTAAGGTAACAATATACGCAAAAACTCCTGTAGTAAAAACTTTTTTTTAAAGTTTGTGGTACTTTATGCCACATTATGTGTAACGGACATTAGAAATTATTGGTTATTTTTCTGCGTCAACGGGTTGTTCGCTGATTTACTGTCGTCTGGGACAAATCTCATTAATAGAATTCAGCCGTGTCAGGCGGTTCCGCGGCGGGTTACGAAATCGGCCGTCTCACGCTTCATTCACAAATAACGGAGCGCGAACTCCAAGAGCGCGGATACTCGCAGAGTTCCAAGACTCGCTGTATTACAGCACTCGCTGTGTGTCAGTCACAACAGACAACAGGGACAGTCGTCATGTAGTTGTTTTTACTTGGAACATCTATACACTTGTAGAAGACTTCACCTGCAGTACTGTCTGTGATACTTATTCAAATGGATAACGATATGAAGCAATGGGTAAGAATGTTGGTGTTTTCTTTTTTACATATTATATTTTCAAAACTACTAGAGTAGATTTCATTATAATAAAGATATTTTTATTTATGTAATTTAGCCTCTGTTTGGACTATATGTGTATGCTCTTAAATTATATTTTGATATTACTGTATATGTATGAATTTGTCCAGTGGCTTTTAAATTGTATTTTGATATCACTGTATATGTATGAATTTGTCCAATGGCTCTTAAATTGTATTTTGATATTACTGTATATGCATGTATTTGTCCAATGGTTCTTAAACTGTATTTTGATATCACTGTATATGTATGAATTTGTGCAGTAGCTCTTAAATTATATTATGATATCATTATATATGTATGTATATGTCCAATGGCTCTTAAATCATATTTTCGTATCTGGTCCTCAGATATTACCTTTCAGTACTGATATAAATACACTCTTCCAACAGTCTGCCCTGTTTGTGGAGGTATCTGAACCGTTTAGCGACGACATACAAAGCACAGGAGATTGCATTAAAAAGATATAACGGTAGCTTTTTTTTTTTATCTGTCTTTCCTTTGAATTCAATCTTAGGGTTTTCCTAATCCAGCATCATTTCCTATATTTCAAGTTCTTTTGTTGGCCACCTTCTTGTCTCGCAACCACAGCAGGTACAACTAGCATTCCCCATCAGCTTCAGTTGGTGTTTTTTTTGTTTTTGTTTTTTTGTCCCTTGAATTCTGTCTTATTTCTCTTCCCAATCTATTAGCTTCTCCTAATAACCTCTTTTAATTTCTACCACCTGTGAGGTTAGTAGGATCACTTCGAAGATATTGTATAAATATATATTTCCTGTACTCTGTATTGTACTGAGATACGATTTTGTATCAATATGTCCTGGATTCTCAGAAATATAAATATAACATGGTCTGGATCTTGTACAGTGGTAAAGTGCTCGTCTGATGTGCGGTCTATTTAGGATCGATCCCCGTCGGTGGGCCCATTGGGCTATTTCTCGTTCCAGTCAGTGCACCACGACTGGTATATCAAAGGCCGTGATATGTGCTAGATGTCTGTGGAATTGTGCATATAAAAGATCCCTTGCTACTAATGGAAAAAATTTACATATTTTCTGTCTAAGACTATGTCAAAATTACTAAATGTTTGACATCCAGTAGCCGATTATTAATATATCAGTGTGCTCCCTTGGTATCGTTACACAAAACAAACTTTAACAGTGTTCGAGAGAGAATGTTTGTTAAAATCTGTTTATGAATCAGGGTCAGAATAGTGATCGTTGCCACCTGATAATGATTCTAATCTGTGTCCCCTTTGACAATGAATGAATAAATGAATGTTTAACGACAACCCCACAAAAATCAAATAAAAGACATCTGCTATTGTGCGCCAATCAAAGATAAATATATGAAAGAGCGGAACCTTTTATAAACGTTACAGAAAAAACCCAGAACTATTTTCAGGCGGCCATTCTGATTCATCGTTGGCAACTTTAGTGGAACAATCGTAATGGACAGCACAGAGTGTCGAAAGCAGGCATACCTACATACAGCATACCGTAAAGGGACATACCCTAGTGTTTAAACACTAAGGCATAGTTTTTACTATTAAAGCCATTTATGATCACTGAAATCACACATTACTTAGATTTTATTGTTTATATTATTCATGCCAGAAGTGTTTCTGGTCATCCTGGTGTTTCTAATACCACAAAATGCATTTTTCATATTTTTAAAAACGATGTGCGTCTGAGACGTAACCGTAAAGAAGACAAAGAAAAAGAAAGAAATGTTTTATTTAACGACGCACTCAACACATTTTATTTACGGATATATGGCGTCAGACATATGGTTAAGGACCACACAGATTTTGAGAGGAAACCCGATGTCGCCACTATATGGGCTACTCTCGTAAAGAAGACGTGCTCTAGTCTATTTTTGAGGGTATTTCCCTGTTTTAACGTCACATACACTTGTTTCACTCTGTTGTGTCGTTATCCAAATGTGTTAGTGTCCATGTTTACAGGTTAATACAACGGTCTGCGCCTTTAAAGTTAAGTTAAATTGTTAAACACTTTCTGAATAGCCTAAACAGTTTTAATATTCGATGCAATTTTAAGCAGAAGTAATCTATGGCTACACATTCAATTATTTATTTTTGAGCTGTACTTAAACAACAACCATTAATCAATTTCTAAAATCAAATTTTCACAAATCAGAGCAATGCCATACATGCACATCACTTTTTAATCTACCTGCATTATCTTAAAGAGTTTCTACTATAAAATTAAGCTGTTCTAAATAATAAACCTATGTACAACAAAAGAAACCCAGCCATGCTGTAAGCAGTGTATTTGTGTTTTTTTGGGGGCGGGACGTAGCCCAGTGGTTAGACGCTCGCTCGATGCGCGGTCGGTGTGGGATCGATTCCCGTCGGTGGGCCCATTGGGCTATTTCTCGTTCCAATCAGTGCACCACGACGGGTATATCAAAGACCGTGGTATGTTCTACCCTGTCGGATGGTGCATATAAAAGATCCCTTGCTGCTAATCGAAAAGAGTAGCCCATGAAGTGACGACAGCCGGTTTCCTCTCTCAATATCTGTATGGTCCATAACCATATGTCTGACGCCATATGACCGTAAATAAAATGTGTTGAGTGCGTCGTTAAATAAAACATTTCTTTCTTTGTGTTTCTTATTGGTTTGTCGTTAAAATATTTAGAGATTACTAGTAATAAAGACACGTACATCTACATTATATTGTGCTTGACTGTGCGTAAATATATTTCATTTTCTCAGATATAATAAGTCTGCCTTTATAAACAGCTTATGCTAGAAACTTTGACTAGGCCGTAAATAACGTGTGGTGGTAGATGTATTAATTTTCAAAACAGAACACATTCTGTTTTCATTATTTACATAATTATTGTGTTAGTATTTAATTTTGTTTTTATTTCATGCATATTATCTGAATCTCATCTTCATAATCGCTCTAGCCAGTGCACTACAACTGGTATATCAAAAGCCGTGATATGTGCTATCCTGTCTGTGGGATGGTGCATATAAAAGATCCCTTGCTACTAATGAAAAAATTTAGCGGGTTTCTTCTCAGTGTCTATATATCAAACATTACCAAATTGTTGACATCCAATAGGCCGATGATTAATAAATCAATGTGCTCTAGTGGTGTTGTTAAACAAAATAAACTTCTTCTCATTTTCATAACTTACATATTTATTATTCAGACACTAAATGATTGTATTACCATAATTATACGAAATTCAGTCTAATGTATTGAAGTTCTTAATTTACATTCTATATTTATGTTGATATCATTTTGTATACTCAAAGGCAAAAGCTATTGTGACATGGATTGTTTGGAGTAATATATTTGTGAATGGATTTATGGATGTAAACCAGATATAGTGTGCATGAAACAGCTCAAAGAAAGAAAAACAAAAGAAGACATGTTTTATTTAACGACGCAGCTCAAAGAAATGCAACCAAGCAGTTGTTGCAGCGATTGCATGCTTTGTGCAAGAAACATGGACTATTAGGAAGAAATGCTGTCCAGTGTTCACCATAAAAGGCCAGACATTCAGTCGCAATTCAACGATATAAAAAAAAACCCAGGTCAGGTACCGTTCCCGTAGCGGCCGACCACCCGTGACAACCCCTTGCCAAGATACATGGATCCGAACCACGCATCTGCGAAACAGGTTGCAGCCAGCAACCCTCACAGCCCGTACCATCCATTTCTCCAGCGTTTAGTGGTCTCAGTGAGATGACGGTACTAGGACTGTATCAATGCTCAAGGTGGACACACTCTCTACTGACTGTGTGATTTTCGCTCTGGACCCCTTCTAGTGATGTGGCTCATTTTCATATGGCAGGCGCACCCTTTTCATGGACTATTGCTCGTTTGTATACCTTCGGACATTTCTCTTTCCATGTTATAACGTTTCATACACGGCAGTAAAAACTTATCATCAAGTATCTTTGTCTTTTGTGTGTCACAATAACGTTTGCCTTTTAGTATATATCCAGCATTGCCAGGAATAACGTGTTGTCCTTCCTATTCAAGGTACAAAGTCTCTCGAATGTGTTGAAGGGAGAGGTCTCCAGGCCTCCCAAGAATGTCCAGGTTCGTGTGTAAACCCTTCTACCCCTCCGAAAAGAAAAACTTCTCGTTCTGATCTACAAGCATCGTTAACGTGTGTAAAAAGCTACAAAAGCAACATCTAAACTAGTGCCTCAGCCACTGTTAATTTGCACGAAATAATTGTTAGAACTCTAAAGCTTTTGTGATTCTGATGCGGGCTACCATAGTTTGACACTCAATAGCCGATGCAGTTTTCGTGCTGGGGTGTCGTTAAACATTCATTCATTCATTCATTCATTCTGATGTGGGCAGCTGCATCCCTCCGCGTTCCGATAAGTCTTGTGTTTTTTTGTTGAGCGTGGTCACTCTGTGGAACGGGACGTAACCCAGTGGTAAAGCGCTCGCCTAATGAATGAATGAATGTTTAAGGACACCCCAGCACGAAAAATACATCGGCTATTGGGTGTAATGGTAATGCAAACAAATAAAGTGATGATCAACATCAATATAAAAATTCAAGATTTAAATAAAAACAGTGTAAAGAACTGTGCAAAAAAAAAAATATCACAGATAGATACTGACTGTTACTCAAAATTTCAATTGTATCTCGAAGAAAACAAGGGATTTGTGCTGTATTGGCCATTCTCAAAGAGAATGTTACACCCCTGCACCACGGTAAGTTTACAGCACGCGCAGGGGAGCTCGCCTAATGCGCGGTCGGTTTAACATCGATCTCTGTTGGTGGGCCTATTGGGCTGTTTCTCGTCCCAGTCAGTGCACCACGACTGGTATATCAAATGCCGTGGTATGTGCTATCCTCTCTATGGTATGGTACATATAAATGATATCTTGCAACTAATGGGAAAATGTAATGGGTTTCCTCTTAAAGACTATAATATGTCAAAATTACTAAATGTTTGACATCCAATAGCCGATGATAACTAAATCAATGTGCTCTAGTGAAGTCACTAAACAAAACAAACAAAGAAACAAACCCTCCCCGTTCCAATTAGTCGTGTATGTTTTGTTGAGACAAGGCAGACAGACAAATTGTTTATTAAAGTCTCACCTCAGTTAAAACATAAAACATCACTAAACACCATACAATCTAAAATAGAATTGTTAGAGTTATTAAAGACTATAAAATATTAATAATCGACACAGATAAAATATACAAATATTACATTAAAATACATTTAAAACATTTAACATGAAATAAAATATATGAAAGATTTATCTAACTAAAACCCCAAAATGCAGTTAATAATACAGTAGCCTATCAAACACTTAACTTAAAAACAATTTATTCAGTTAATGTATAAAACACCATGTCGCTTTTCTAATTTAATTTGCAGGTCTTGGCACATAATCTGTACAAAGTATGACTGGATAAGATATAAGAATTTGTTTCTGGATCTGTAGCAGTTATAAAACCATCCCATAATTCGATAAATTTAATAAATAAAATATCGCTCATATGTTTGTACATGGGGCAGTGACGCAGGGCAGTGTAAGCGCTATCATCTGTCTTCCATTAACCTTAAATAATAATTATTATTATATAACATTTAGTGAAATATCTTAAAATATTAGTGAAATAAAAGTATTATCAGTCACTCAGTGACGATAACACATTTTAGAGGAACATTTCACTATTTCACTCTAAAATGTGTTTTCGTGTCTGTAGAAAGTGTTATCTTCACTGTAAGAAAGCCGGAACTATTTTGCTGCTGGTATTTTAAAAATAAAGGTAAATTGCCAAATGTTATATAATAAATAGAAAATTTCATGTTTTTTTGTTGTTGTCAAATATGATTTATATCTCATCTCGTGAAGTTTACAATCATATCACACTCATCGCGCAAGCGCGATTCATGAGATATGATTGCAAACTTCACGATATGAGATATAAATAATATTTGACAAAAAAAAAGAAGAAGAAATATTTCTAGAATGTTTTGGTACTTTCTAGAATCTTCCAAATGGCTGCTGTGTTTTAGTTATTTCAAGAATGTTCCGGTGCTGTCTAGAATGTTCCAGTGCTTTCTAGAATGTTCCAGATGGTGTATATATAGGCCTATACGTGTATACGTCAAATCATTAAACATGTAATCATATAATTTAAATGTATATATAATTGACCACTTCTAAAGAAGAACAACACTGCAACATGTAAAGCAACACCGCTAATCAATATTCTGGTACTAAACGCATATTAACTAATGTTCTACAGATCTATTAAACGTGTATTGATCAATCAATCAATGTCGATAGTTTTGATGATGTTTTTTATTATATATATTTTATAATCTCCTCCACAGTCCACGTTCAGAAGATTCAGATCGTATCGCGCGTATCAAACGAAACATTCTAACACAACGCAACAGATTCGACCACGTTTGCTAACAAAGCTCAAAGTGGTTACCCGCAGATTCGATTAAGATGGAATGAGTTGGACGTGTCTCTGTGGTGGGTAACAAAGCCCCTGATTCCTCTGTTATATTCGTTTATTGCATGCTGAACTTGTATTTAATTCACGTCTTCGTGTTTTGCCTTAAAACACAGACGAGTCTGTTTGCAATGGCACAGAACCACAAGTCATATCCGCAACTTGCCTCTTGTACAACGTCGGATTAACTCCACACACATCCATGAGCTCAGCCGTAAGATTCCTTTAATTGGTTCTGTTGATTGCATCTTATGTAAATGTGCAAGCCGTTGATAGTTGGAAAACTTTCATTAGAATAGTTAGTCAAGTAGAGCCAGTAGATGCTATTTTTCAATGTACAGTTTGTTCGGATTCCGACTTTAGGAACAAAAATCAATATCTTTTCAATGTACAAACAATCAATAAAATGTGCTGAAATGTAGAGTTCTGGGAAATCATTTCCTCAGTTGGGCATTCTAGGCTGGAAAGTACAGTACATATTATAATCTGGGATTTTACTGTCTTGGGTTAGACATAGACAGACAGACAAACATAGAGACATACAGATAGACATAGAGAGAGAGAGAGACATAGAGAGAGAGACAGACAGAATGAGAGACATACATACAGACAGACAGACACAGAGAGAGACAGAGTGAGAGACAGAGTGAGAGACATACATACATACATACATACATACATGCAGACAGACAGATATATAGACATACATACATAGAGCGACAGACACACAGAGAGAGAGAGAGAGAGAGAGAGAGAGAGAGAGAGAGAGAGAGAGAGAGAGAGAGAGAGAGAGAGAGAGAGAGAGAGAATGAGAGAGGAGCGTATTGTCTTTGTATTTTCTATGTGTATTATCATTTTAAAAGACTTGCTGGTATCGCTTATTTCTGTTTAGTTAAACTCTTAGAAAATTTTATTTGAAAACCATTTCCTTCTCGTTTATCACTAAACCGCCCTAACAAAAATGTGTTTTCTCTTATCTACTGACTTTAGTAGAAAACAAAATCATTACTAGGTATGTATGTTAAGTTGTATGCTCCCACTGAACCCGTGGTAAGATTATGGCTCACGTACTGGGGGAGAATGTTGTAGATAAGCGAGTGCGGTGAACCAAAGGTACACGGCGGTATATGTACTAAACAGATGGGATTATCTATTCTAATAAAATCTAATAATAATAATTTAAAAAAACAACATTCTAGAGACGGCATATTTAAAACTTTTTTCTTTAAATTGCACTAATACATCCAAATTGACATTGTTTTAAAACAAATTTCAAGGTGCATGCTACTATACTGACAGTGGCAGATCCAGGATAGTATCAGGCAGGGACAAGAACTTGCGAAAGGAAAGAAAGAAAGAAATGTTTATTTAACGACGCACTCAACACATTTTATTTACGGTTATATGGCGTCAGACACACGGTCAAGGACCACACAGATTTTTGAGAGGAACCAGCTGTCGCCACTTCATGGGCTACTCTTTCCGATTAGCAGCAAGGGATCTTTTATTTGCGCTTCCCACAGGCAGGATAGCACAAACCATGGCCTTTGTTGAAACAGTTATGGATCACTAGTCGGTGCAAGTGGTTTACACCTACCCATTGAGCCTTGCGTAGCACTCACTCAGGGTTTGAAGTCGGTATCTGGATTAAAAATCCCATGCATCGACTGGGATCCGAACCCAGTACCTACCGGCCTGTAGACCGATTGCCTAACCACGACGCCACCGAGGCCGGTTTGCGAAAGGAAGCGAAGAGAGGGTCGGGTTTATATATTATGGAAGTGGCGCAGTAAGGTGGGAATAAACGCAGTTTCATTTCATTGTTCGGAGGTATGAAGCTGCATATCTGTGGCCTAAAACATGGTTTCTGACATACACAGCACATACTACTGAATATTATTGACATGCGTATGCAACAAAAAAGTATCAAAATCTGATTACCCAATCTCGTTGGGTTTAATAGTAGATACATCAATTATTCTACACAGAAACAGAATGTGATTGAAATTCATGGCTGAATTTGTAAACAAGCATGACGACTTGATCATTTTAAACCAATAAGTTGTACAAATTATTAAATGAAATACACAATTTAGCTTAGCAAGTGTATCATTCCCTTCTATTTCGGAACATGTTATATCTAATAGAATCTGTCCTTAATTAAAATTAACTTTGCCAGGTTTCTTCTTGTCGATGTTTTATTTAATTTTTTGCTTGTTTGTTTGTTGTTGTTTTTTGTTTGTTTTATAAAAATGTATTTCGTCAAATGACAGAATAATAAGTCTGGCTAAATAATCATTCAAGTTCACTTTCATGTTGACTAATTTCTTAACATTGCCGCTGTTAGCATCCATGATTTTAAAGTTACAATCTCTGGTTACCATATTATAACATCATGTACAAATATGAAATACAAGCTCAAATGCACTTTTCAAAAACTCGTGTGTGTTCGCTATGAACGGAGATCGTCAAAAGTATACGCATGATTCGTCGCCTGTACCGCCATAGCTCGGCAAAGCACAAACGAAAGAAAGAAAGAAATGTTTTATTTAACGACGCACTCATCACATTTTATTTACGGTTATATGGCGTCAGACATATGGTTAAGGACCACACAGATTGTGAGAGGAAACCCGCTGTCGCCACATAGGCTACTCTTTTACGACAGGCAGCAAGCGATCTTTTATTTGACTTCCCACAGGCAGGATAGCACAAACCATGGCCTTTGTTGAACAAGTTATGGATCACTGGTCGGTGCAAGTGGTTTACACCTACCCATTGAACCTTGCGGAGCACTCACTCAGGGTTTGGAGTCGGTATCTGGATTACAAATCCCATGCCTCGACTGGGATCCGAACCCAGTACCTACCAGCCTGTAAAGCACAAACGACAGCCTGTTGTCAGTTTCAGTTAACACGTGTGTTTGCCGATTTCAAAGTGTAGGGTTCGTCTCAAAAAATTAAAAGAGAAATCTTGTGCTGTACGAAGAACGTTCGGTTGAGGATACGGTACTAGAGTCTTTCGTTAAAACCGGTTTGATCTTGACAACGTATTATTGACAATCGTACCTTCCTATTTCAGAATTAATATTTTATAAAGTATTAGTAGAACTTTCAAAGTTTAGTTTGTATACTAGTAACACATTAATCATGTATATATTTTTAAAATAAAATATACTAAAGTGGACAATGAACGTTTTCACTTCTTAATTTTACGTGTTAAAATCGACAAATTCAAATAAATATTCTTTCGTTTGGAAAGGGTAAAGTTAGGGGGGGGTGTGTGTGTTTAACGACATCAAAGTTACAGCATATTGATTTAATAATCATCCGATGCCATACAACCGTAAATAAAATGTGTTGAGTGCGTCGTTAAATAAAACATATCCTATCTTTCCTTCCATCTGCTGTTAGATGTCTAACATTTGGTAATTTTGACATATAATCTTAGAGAGGAATCGGGTGCATGTGCAGCGGGAGGGTATTGGAGGTCGAAACCCTTACTTGCCCAAGCTTAAAACAAATTGAAATGTATTTTCTGCGGGAGCATGGCCCCATATAAACTTCGCTCAACACAGTCTATAACCCCAACCCCGCTGAAATCCCTGCACACGCGCCTTGGAAACCCGCTACATTTTTTTCCCACAGACAGGATATCACATACCATGGTCTTTTATATACCCGCCGATGGGGATCGATCCTAGACTGACCGCGCATTTCAAAAAAACACTTTTTTAGGTCTAAGTAATGAATAAAAATAACATATAGTCTTGAAAATGTTACGTAAATCGAACACGGTACCCTCTTTCTCTACCCCCAGAGCGTTACGTAATTAGTAACACTCCCTTACATGTAACTCGTATGCCAACAGCTGGCCACTGTCAAAATTTCAAGGCAAATCCCTCACCCAACGAACCCTGGAAAGGCTTTGTACCATGGATATAAATATGTTTTGGAGATATGAGACGACCCCTCAGTCAAGACAGTTAAATTTGTTCAAAAATTGCGAAATCTCACGAGATCTCTTGTTGGGGAATTCCACACTTGTGATAAGCCAATGAAAACCTAGATCGGTAGAAGCCCGTCAAAAGTGTCCCACTTTCGAAATCTTGGCTTTGTTTTTGACCTGGATAAGCCAGCGTAGTGAAACCAATGCAGAGTGCGGCGTCATATATGCACCAAACGTAATTGGATTTTCTGTTCTATATGCTTAAATAATAAAAAAATATTCCGGATACTGCCGCTTTAATATCATATTGGGAATATGTATGACCACCGATCAGTGTTTGGATTGACCGTGTTTGAGAGATCACCTGTTGAGTGTGACCAGCTGTCTGAACAGCCGAACCGCCAACTAACGACATTAACACACACGAGAGACAACATAACAACGCCTCGGGTTCAAAATGTGTCTGGAAGAAACGTAAAATAATAATATTCATGAATAACTCATCGGGACATTCTTTCGTGGGATATTGAAATGTGGCCACTAGTGATCTTTGATGGACTGCAAGTTAATGAAGTCTCGAGAGCAGAACGTACGTTTGGAATGCCATAACGGATATCTACAGATACTGTGAAGTGCTTGGTTACAGTGATATTGTGTTACTGTTTAGTGATACAGCCAGCGGTCGGGCCATTTCAGAGTAAATGAATAAGTGTTTAACAACGCCTCGGCATAGTTTAAACTACGATTAACAGGGTTATTTCCACACTTAATAGAGGAAAGGAATATTTTGATACTTGATCCAGACAATGAAGAGGAAGGGACAATGGAAGAAAAAACCCCGCAACTGCAACATAGGCTATTCTTAATGTTTAGCAGCAAGGGATCTTTTATATACATTTCCCATTAACTGCGCAGCAGATACCATAACAGTTAATATTCCAGCCGCAGACCTCGCTAGAAAAAAAGAGGGGCCTAAATAATTGTTTCCCTAACTTAGGAAGGAAGGAAGGAAATGTTTTATTTAACGACGCACTCAACACCTTTTATTTACGGTTATATGGCGTCAGACATATGGTTAAGGATCACACAGATATTGAGAAAGGAAATCCGCTGTCGCCACTTCATGGGCAACTCTTTTCGATTAGCAGCAAATAATATTGTATATGCACCATCCCACAGACAGGGATATGCCAGTTGTGGTGCACTGATTGGATCGAGAAATAGCCCAGTGGGCCCACCTACCCTGAACTTAGATTATAGAGAGCCATTTAGGATATTGCCGTACTGAGCATATCAGACCATTTTTCTAGTACCTTTTTCAATTCACGTGCTGAGGATAGATAAAATAATATCCTTGAACTGGTCTCAGGAGAGTGATGGGATGCAGAGTGATAGCTCCCTTTAAAAGGCGAACATCTGCAGTCAGTTGGGACGAGAGAGGTTAGAGGGACCCGTCGTGTTCACTGATGGCGATTGAGCATACGACCCACGTCAGGCGAGTGTTCTACCACCGAACTACTTCTCACCTATGTGGTACAAATGATAATCTCTCGGTGGACTCATTGGGCAATTTTTCGTTCCAACCATTGTATATCGATGGCCGTGACATGTGCTATCCTGTCTGTGGGATGATGCATATAAAAGATCCCTTGCTGCTAATGGAAACATGTTGCGGATTTTCTCTACAGCACTATTTGCGAGAATTACCTCTTTTTTTTAAAATCCAAAAGCCGATGATTAATACATCAATGTGCACTAGTGGTATCCTTAAACAAAACAAACTTTAAATGATAATCTTCTACTGTAGATTGTTCCAGTCTGTCGGGAAAGGTCAAATACACGTCTGTTTAATATCACTCGTAGGAAAATCGTTACAATTGGCAAATTAGTATTATTTTGTCTAACATTTATTGTATCAAATTGGGTACTTTGATATCTTCGTGCTTATTTCAAATTATGGCTCAAATTATGCGTTACTTCTATTATATTCTTTTATATATACTTTTTGCAGATAGGACAAGCTATACCACGACCTTTAATATACCAGTCATAGAGCGCTAACAATACCACCACCGCACACCTCTTCCACAATTCGCGGACACCCTTATGTGACATCCAGGGCCCCGTTTTACGAAACGATCTTAGCGCTAAGATCTCCTTAAGTGCATAACTTCCTAACTTTAGGAGTTTTGTAGCCAAAATACATGTTGAATAAAATTGTTGTTTTTGTGGTCTTTACATTTTTCTCCATATGTATTTACACATAGAAACAACCACTATCGTATATCGGTACAAATGTGTCAGACAGCCCAAGATACAGATTTATAGGATATTAAACGAGCTTTCATTTCGTATCATGTTTATGTCCCGAGTGAAATAATTTTCAATTGTCACGAACTTTAGCGAGTGATAATGAAAATTATTTCAGGAGGGACATAAACATGATACGAATTGATAGCGAGTTTAATATCCTATTTATTACCCATAATCGATCTTAATTTATATTACTCATCTCGTTTCGTCGACGTTCCTGTAAGGTTGTAGTACGCCAATCGATGTCGTCATCGTGTAACGTCAAACGTGTTACGTCTCACTTGGCATGCTAGTGGGACGTATCACTTTGATATGTACCGAGATATTGTTAACCATATGGGTAATAAAGAGAATACTACGTACGTCTCCGTTTGATGTCATTTATCTAACTAGCGAAAGCATGGATGCGTTTTTACACAATAAGATGTAAGATAAATTATATCTAACGAACTCGAATGCAGTATTCTATTTCTTAAATATGCGTAAAATCGAGGGATAAAATAAATCTAAACGTCTTTTCTACAACGTATTTATGGAAATCTCGCGGCAGTTAGCTTATGCGTCACGGAACAATCCGTTTCAGGTTAACATAGGGCCATACGTCACAGAACAATCAATTGCAGGTTAAGATGGTGCCATACGCCACAGAACAAACAATTTCAGGTTAACATAGGGCCATACGTCAGAGAACAATCAATTTCAGGTTAATATAGGGCCACACGTCACAGAACAATCAGGACGCCCTTATATTTTATTAGATCGTATGGCTCTGGTGATCGGGTCATCGCCGTGGAGCAACCAGTCTCAAAAGTTATCTCCAACACGGATGTATAAGGAAAATACATCAATGGAAGGTATGAACCGAAACTGCCCTACCGTATGGATGTGTGGTAGACTGCCAAGAATACTTTCATCATAGTGTGATAGTAAGACATTAATGAAGAGTAAAGCTGCTCTCGTGAAATATTGATGGCAATAAATCTGATCAACAGATAAATAATAATAAAAAATGCACAGGAGTTTTTCGTTGTTACCTTCAGACATGGATAAATATTTAATGAAATAACTGTGATTGTTGTGATTAAGACCTATAATAAGTGCATCTGTCGGAACTGTTAATTACAAATGCATGCCCATAACACATATTGACAAACAAACAGCCGTTGCATATTTAGATTATATTAATAAAATAATATACATATTATTGGCTATATTATCTGAAGACTTGGTTTGAAACAGAATAAGCCTGGTTCGTTACACGTGGGTCTAGAGTATTTCGAAAGGGCTTGGGTATAGAACACATCAGACATAAGATAGATACGATACCACTGAAATTTGTAAAATGCTACCAAGTGTTTGTGTTAACGGAAACATTATTCTTAATAACTATTTGTTTCTTGTATCATGTACGCTGTTGTTGGCATTCGACTCAACTGTCTACATAAGCTAATCTTACTGGTGATTGAAAGCAAATGATGTTTTATATATACCTTCCTCACAGAAGAAAAACAAAAACAACTAGCCTTTTTATCATGGTGTTTGATATACCAGCCATGGAACAGAGGTAACACATACCCTTCAGAACTATTTTCATTCATTGTCAAATTAACAATATGGTATCAGACAGACAATTTTTTTTATCAACGATGTTCTAGATCGTGAAATGACCTCTGAACACTTATCTATCATCAACTCCTTTTAAAACATTGAGATGCGATCATCATAACAATGGCTGTGAAATGATCGCATGTCGCCGGACAGTATACCAACTAGAGCTTGACAATGGGCATCACGCACAGATATTGATCTCGGCTCCAACTCGATGAGGTTTGGTCGAGGACAAGCATCTCCTGCAGATGGTGGTTAATGGTTTTGCCGGTGAGATTTACTGTCGAGATGAAACCGTAATGATTCCACAGTCGTATCTGTATACTACAAGGATATCACTCTGAGCCGTGCGTCTCTTAATCAAAACTATCACTCTGTCAAAGCATGCTTTCAAATTAAATGGCTATAAGCACGAAAGAGAGACGAAACTGCAAAACAAAACCTGCTGTCGCATTCAAAATGTGTATCTCTGTACTAGACTGTATTCGTAGGAATGCAGCCACGGCATTGACAATGTTACAACGAATACGCAGTTGTGATGTAAACTTCAACAACAACAACAAAAACTGGTGTGTGATTTCTCATTGCTATACAAATGACTGATGATAATGACATACCTGGATCCAATCATACTTGCAGAATAAATAAGGAAACGTCAGTTGTGACCTTGACCATTGTAATATAAGTGCATACCCTGAGACTAATGATGCACCTGAACCTATCATCGTTATATTGTAAACAGCGGACTAGTATCGTGTTTCGCACCTTGTGAATGCAGTTCAATCTATTATTTTTCATATATGAATTATACAAAAATAAACTAACATATGAATATACATTCAGTGAAACACGGGTCTAATAGTATACATTGGTAAAACTAAAACATAAGTAAATATACTCATGTGAGCATATATGTCATGCGAACGGATTTACTCACATGAATAAAGTTACTCCAGGAGTACATTTGCATCTAGTTCTGAGGTTGTGCAAAAGTATATATACTCTTATGCACATTTGCTCCATATGCAAATTCGTCATGCGAACCTTTAGCAAACCTACACACGTGAGTATATTACAATTCACTTGAGATTCTAAAGGATCTTAACACTTTTCAACTTTTGATGAGAAAACGTGAGGTCAAAATTTAAATAAAATTAAATTGTTTGATCAAATGGGAGAAAAAGGGTTCTTACAAAGAACAACTATACGATCCAATCAAATAAGTCGTCATAATTACAATCGCACATATCATGTATAGTAATAATAATAATTTGTTTAAAATGCAATATTTTCAAGTGTCTAAGAAAAAAGAAAACAAAAAGCCAAATGGTATTTATATTAGCCATAGTGAAAATGTTTTAGCCAAAATTGTTCTGCGCAGTACTGTATTTATATGAATATAAAAATGCGTCTTTTTCAGCTAATTGCAGTGGCCGATCTAAGGGGGGGGGGGGGGTGGCAGTGATCCAGGCCCCCACATTCGATACAGTTATATGTTTTATTTTATGTTTTCTTTTTCTTTTTTACGTTGGAATATCTGAGGAATGCCACGTCATTGCCCTCCCCCATGGATTTTCTGGATCCGACATTGGATTATGTACAAACTGGAACAAATCTGAATGTGAAAAACCGTATTCAAGGATAGCAATAGGAATAGAGGCAGTCAATATATTGCTTTGATTTTTCAGCGAGGGTGGGTGGATTGGAGACCAGTTCCCGCTGCAAACACCCATTTCTAAGGCCTATGACATTAAACCAGCAAACATACAGAAATGTGGGGGTGGGTGGATGTTTATGGAGGACCTCCCTCAATTTTATTTAATGAGTAAATTTAACCACAACAAAATGAAACTACGAGTATTTGCATCTTTAAAAAAGGGTAGAGTAACGACACTGAACACATACTGTATTTGGCTTACCTTTCTTTGGTAATACAACCCTTTCTTGTATAATTAATCAAACACTCACCTTTAATTAATGGGATGTGAACGCTTAGCAACTTTGCTTTTACATATGTGAGTAAATTTACTCATGAGCAAACTTACACATGGGAGTAAATGTTCTGCATGCGTTTGGGGCTTTAACAAGAATATTAATGCACCTTAACCTATACTAGTCATAATACTGATTTAAACAGCTAAATAGTATTACGCGTGACTCTTTGTATTATATGTGTTATAAATCGATCCGATTTAGTCATATTTGTTTTCTTATATGAGTCGTACAAGAAATACATTAACATAGGATATATACTGAAACATATATCAAATAACCATTGTCAGCAGCACTAAAACAAACCTAATGATAGTTATTATATGATGTTAACGGCCAAGTAGTACCACGTGTGACACCTCATTGTATTACAAGTATTTCATGTCTAAGTAGTATATGATGTTAACGGCCAAGTAGTATCACGTGTGACACCTCATTGTATTACAAGTAAGCATTTCATGTCTAGTTATTATATGATGTTAACGGCCAAGTAGTACCACGTGTGACACCTCATTGTATTACAAGTAAGTATTTCATGTCTAATTATTATATGATGTTAACGGCCAAGTAGTACCACGTGTGACACCTCATTGTATTACAAGTAAGTATTTCATGTCTAATTAT